>NC_135872.1:3932827-3960327 GCF_031162955.1 Sander vitreus | reverse complement strand
CTTTGTATTGTGGCTTTCTTTGCCTCACCCAGTCTGTTATTGTAACATATCAAGACACCTCAGAGTGGATTACTACAGCCAAATAATAGCTGCATCGCAACACAATGCACCTGCAACACTGCGTGCACGGATTCTCCAGAATGAAGTGAATGAGCTTCCATCCAGAGAGCAGCGAATTCAGAGGATTAAAAGAGGATTTCAAGCTTCACACTGAACTGATCCACAGTTCATCTCGCTGAATGAATTGTGCAGCTTTTTAATCAGAATCAGAATCAGAATCAGCTTTATTGGCCAGGTTTGAGTAGACAAACAAGGAATTAGACTCTGGTTAATCTTTGCTCTCAAAGTACAACAATTAACATATTAAGAATGAAAACAGAGATGACGGTAAGAATATTTAAAAAAAAAAAAATAGTGTACAGTATAACAATACAAGAATTTACAATTTTACAAAGAAATATACAAAAGAGAGGGAAGGAATAGTGCAATATCGGTCAATAGACTGAGATTTTAGGATTTAAATATTGGTACAGTGCAAGGCAGATCAGTGCAATGGTAATATATTAATAATAATATTGTAATTGTAGGATTGAAATGAGTATAGATGAGCAGAACAGTGGTGGTTGACTGTTCAGTGTGAGGGTGGGGGGCTATTTCTGAGTGACTGCTTGGGGAAAGAAGCTGTCTTTGTGTCGGCTGGTTTCGGCGAACAGTGCCCGGTATCGCCGACCAGAGGGAAGGAGGTTGAACAGTTTGTGACCAGGATGTGAGGGGGGTCTGCAGAGGTTTTTGCTGCCGATTACCTGACCCTGGACCGGTACAGGTCCTGGATGGAGGGAAGGTCAGTTCCAATGATCCTCTCTGAAGAACCTAATTGTCCGTTGCAGTCTGGCCCTGTCCCGTTTGGGTGGCTGACCCAAACCAGACGGTGATGGAGGTGCAGATGATAGACTGAATGATGGCTGAGTAGAAAGTGGTCAGCGGCTCCTTAGGCAGATTAAACTTCCTTAGCTGTCGCAGGAAGTATAACCTCTGCTGGGCCTTTTTCTGGACAGAGTCAATGTTGGGGAGACCATTTTAGGTCCTGTGAGATGGTTGATCCCAGGAACCTAAAGGAATCCACACTGGACACTGTGTCGTTCTGGATGGTGAGGGGGGGGGGGACTTCTCCTGAAGTCCACTGTCATCTCCACAGTCTTCTTGGAGTGATGTGTGTGTGTGTGTGTGTGTGTGTCTGTGTGTGCATGCGTGCTTGTGTGTGTGCGTGCGTGTGTGTGTGCGTGCTTGTGTGTGTGCGTGTGTGCGTGCGTGTGTGTGTGTGTGTGCGTACATGCTTGTTTGTGTGCGTGCGTGTGTGTGTGCGTACATGCTTGTGTGTGTGATCACCTGAGAGCTGTAGAGGAACCTGAGAGCGCTCCACTAACCGAGGTTCAGACAGCGACGTCTAAATTATTGAGATACACACTCACACAGAAAGCTAATGAGTTGGTTGCCCGGCTTCTCCTGATAAATAGTTTTTTTTATAACTGGTTGGATATACAGGAAACACAGCTGGAGGAGAGGAGGGGAAGAGATAAGGAAGAGAGGGAAAGGTGGAGAAGAGGAGCAAAAGCTAGAAAGTGAGCGTGAGGAAAATACAATAGAAAAGGAAGAAGGCGAAAAAGGGGTCGGGAGATGAGATAACGGATGAGGGGATGAGATATGAAGAGAGAGGAGAAAGGAAGAAAAGAAAAGAAAAAGAGAGGAGACAAGAGTAGAACATGGGAGGAATGAAAGGAAAGGTTTGATGAGCCGTAAGAGAGGAGGCAAGAGCAGAAGGGAGGAAATAGGAGGAGAGCAAACAAGAGTCAAGTAAAGATGTGAGGAGAAAAATGAAAGGAAGCAAGAGGAGAGAAGAGGAAAAGTGGAAAGGAGAAAAGAGGAGTGGAAACAAGTGGAGAGGAGAGAAGAAGAGAGGAAACAAGGAGAGGGCAGCAGATGTTAAGGAGGAAAAAAAACAATAGGCGAGGAGAAGAGAGAAAAGGAAAGGAAAGGAAACGAGAGGAACTGATGAAACCATTGGAGAGAAGAGGAAAGGAAGAGAAGAGAGGAAACAAAAGGAGAGGACAGATGAGGCGCGGGAAGGAAACGAGTTGAGGAGAAGAGAGAAAAGGAGAGGAAACAAGAGTAGGGACGAGGAAATGAGAGGAGAGGAAACAAAAAAGGAAAAAGGAGAGGATAGGATGATGAAGGAGGAGGAGAAAGAGGAGGAAGAGAAGAGGACGAGGAGTAACAGAGAGCAGGAAGAGGAGAGGAGATAGAATGAGAGGTTTCCAAGCTGTACCAACAGGGGAGTGTATCTATTCTGTCAGCTGCTGACACATTTCTCATTTGAAGGACTTTGCTCAGTAGGTTGTGTGTGTGTGTGTGTGTGTGTGTGTGTGTGTGTGTGCGTGCATGTGTGTTCTCTGCTTGTTGTCCTCAGCTGTGCAAAAGGAAACTCCCTCTCTTAGCCCATACAACCTCTAAGATGAGGACTGTTTTTTGTATCCCTCAACCAATCAGTCATCATCACCTTGCCGCCGACTGTTGCTCCACATCAGGCAATATGACTTTAGTCAAAGCGATGCGCCGATGTCAGGTGTATGCGTGTGTGTGTGTGTGTGTGTTTGGCTATTTAAATTGGACAGCGAGATGATGGAGAGATAAAGAGGGAGAGAGAGAGAGAGAGAGAGAGAGAGAGAGAGAGAGAGAGAGAGAGAAAGAGATAGACAAACAAATACAAAGAGAGAGACCTTTACCCGCACTGTCTGGCCTACTTTCTCAACAGCTTGTAATTAGTCTCACTTCATGCATTTATGCATCAGACAGTAAAGCTAAATCAGTGTTTTGTAATCTGAAAATCCCAACGGACACAACCAACATTCGGTTTCCCCTTTACTGTACACTGTCTGTGAATGGGACGTGAATCAAATGCAGTGTAACTCCGAACATACGACATATGCATAGAAATACTACTACATATACAGTTGGTTTGTGGTTAACACAAGCTTAAGAGAATTTTATGTTTTGTTCTACGATATAAAATAAGTCAGCAAATACCACACTTTTGAATTTTGAAGCTTTTAAATGTCTTATAAAAGAAGGGTAGCTAACAAGTGGCTAAATTAGACCGCAGATGTTGTTGGGGGCATTAAACTTCATCATGCCAAACACGCATTAAATGGGGTGATGTTAACGTCATGTGACCGTGGTGTAGTTCATTTATAGCCTATAACGTTAGCTTTTTGCGTCTGCCGATTGCATTTACGCTTCCAAAATTATAAAAGTGGCGTTGATATGTGAAGATTATCTTGCTGAACAAAATGTGTAAGTATCATAAACTTGGGTTTGCCACAGAGTTTATCAATCTGCAATAATCCAAAACCCAATGGAAAAATCCCATTGGCTTTTTGTCGAGGTAAACAGGGCCATGCTAACTTCCGGCTAGGCCTACAAAAATATGTCATCCCTGCAGCACTCTATTCCTCCCTGTGATAGGCTGTTTAAAACTAATGGCTCTAAGCAGGTCTATACTTACGTTACGTAGACCAACTTTTAGTGAACAGTAGTAGGCTCTCATATACAAAGCTAATCTAGCTAATCTTGTTGACAAATGCTTTTCCTATAACTCTCCCAGTGGTTCAGAAGAAAGCAACATGTGAAGCAGCAGCAGTAGGAACTTTCTGGTTTGCATTAGCAATATTTATTGACCTGGGTCCCACTTGATGAAAAGCTCTTTAAGGTAAATACTCTAAAATGTTGTGACAGCTTGTTGCTATCTTGCCAAGATTGAGGTAAGAACATGTCCAAAAGATGCAGAGGGAAACTGCTAGCCAAACGAGACATTAAAGTGTTGTATCCTCGTAGCTAACAAGCTAGCCACAAATTACCTGGGATCTGTCAGTTAGCTTCATGATGAGAAGCAAAGACACTGGGCCCTGCTGTTTAAGCTAGCACCTTGCTAACTAAGTAAGCTAACGGACCAGAAATCACGGTCTTTGTTTTTTGTTTCTGCAAGTATTAAATACATGACATGTCACTTTTAAATATGGCTTTTGGATAGACCTTTTTCACAGTGGACGTCTTGACTTGTCATAGTAGGAAAAAAACACATGTGAAGCTAGTTTAGTTAACAATGGCTCAGTTCCATTAAGTGTCCCAGTAAGGCAGTATGACAACATTCACAATACAAGCACCTTTGACTTAACGCACCTTTGACCTAACGCACATAAATGGAATTTAGTCTTTTAAATGTCATCAGTTACACTTGCGCTTTTCCTACTATGACAAGCCAAAAGGTCTGCTGTGAGGAGTGCACAGACAGCAGTTTCCCCCAGGCTTTCTGTTTCGGTGCTTATAAACCAAACACTCGTCGGACAAACCGAGCACAGAGATGAGACTGCTATCAGTCTTCTCATCTGACTCTTGGTAAGAAAGTTTATTTCTTTATGCTAAGAGAGACTAACAGATCTCTTTTTGTTTTAGCCGAGAGCAATGTCAGCTAAAAGCTAACAAATAGCAATCTGGCAAACCTTGAGTTTTGGTTCTTTGGATATTCATAACTTGTGTTACCTAACATTGCTGAGAGCTACACAGATTTGATACTGAATTCAGATTTAATAAAATGCTATCTAATCCAATTGACAGCTCCTACACAACCATTTTAAAGGTCCAATGTGTGGGAATTTCTCCCATCTAGCGTTGAGATCATATATCATCAATCAACTCTCTCGCACCACGCTGTTCAAAGTACGTATTACAGCTACGGTAGCCTTCACGCTTCAAATGGCCGGTCTCTTGCTCTTTTCAATATCCTTTTTCTTTTTCTGGGCGAAGAAGAAGACTCCTGTTCCTGAAATATGGATTTTGAATACGTGTGGTCCTCCATGTTTCCTTCTTCAAACTTGCCGGGGCCGGGAAGCTACGATACCCGTTAGCATCGTTAGCAGCACCTGTGAGTTTATCATGTGACAGCCAAAACGTGAAAGGTGGAGCAGTATGTCCTGTATGTCCCTTACCGGCTAACATATTTTAAGATGGAGCATGAATATGGAGCGTCTACCCCAGTTCATGCAAACGCAAATGTCAAATTTCAAGCCAATAGGAATACTTGGAATTGATGGTGGAGGTAAATATTCATGAAAAAGGACAAGTTAGTGAACGGGCAACACAGATTTTGATAATGAACAACTAAACATGTTACACACTGGACCTTTAAGGTTAGTTTTTTCTTATTAATAGCTGGATAACTGCTCAAATGTAGGTGACATGACATCATATTCCCAGCAGCTCAGGTGTACGTATGATTAATGTGTCAGTCATCTAAAATACAAAAAACCTCAAGTCTTTCACTCTCAATCTACTGCCGCTATTTTGCACCGACATTCAACAGTCATACGGGGAGAAATACACTCTGTTTGTACCCACAGGAATGAAACCAGAACTGAAATACGTTAAGTGTGAAAAGTGTTACTTTCTCTGTGGGAAACTCTCACTTTTTTGCTTGCAGTAACCCATAGCGTACTACTACGTACGTAAAACCCAGCTGAACGCACCTAGCTCAGGATTTTCTATGAGGGGATGTCCAGTGGCATTTTGGGAAATGTAGGAAATCTAACTGACGCACATGAGAAAGGTTTGGGGAAAGTAGGTGATTCAAAAATGGCAAATTAAATGAATCTGCACATTAAGGTTAAGGTAAGGTAACTTTATTGTCCCCGAGGGGCAATTGTTTGTACAGCCAGCAGACAGACATAAAGACAAGACACACAACAATACAGCAAAACATGAAATACCCACAGTATAATAAAATACATACATTTAAAACAGTTCTGGCAAATTGTTTAAAATGGAAATGGAAGTCGGGATAAAAGACTTTCTGAGTCTATTGGACCTACATCTGGACATGGAGTACCTAAGGCCTGAGGGAAGTAACTTAAACTGGCAGGACAAAGGATGGCTAGGGTCAGCAGCAATGGATTGGGCCTTCTTTGCCACTCTGTTGGAGTAGATGTGGGAGAGAGTGGGGAGGTTCATGCCTGCAATCTTGCCACATGTCCTAACGTCACAGACTGATTATCTCATAAGTATATGTGAGGGTTTGTTTTTCTTTAACTGCGGCGTCAAAATCTCTTTATATTATATATCTATTTATATTGTTCGAATAAAGCGGTACTTAGAAATATTTAGTTTGAATCTTTTTTTAAACTGTTAAAATCAACAACGACAAAAAAACGGACAAAAAAGTGATTATAAAAATACCATTTGCATTTGTCATTTAGCAGTTTCATTGTTATTTTTAATTACTTTAAGGAACAGTGACATATAATCAGAAATCTCTCAAATCTACTCTTCACTCTTTACTTGTAGAACCATTTTCTGAGCTGCAAGACGATCAGTTACTGTCAGCTTATGAACTGATCTGTTTAAAAAAAAAAAGGTGTATCTAAGTTAGAAGTCAATTAAAATAAAAGGTATTAATGCATCTTGAATGTACATCACTATGTTGAACTTGGTGTGCCGTTCCCAGTCTCTGCTGCCCAGTCTGATATGATCTGCCACGGTGGAGTGAGCAGCAGCACAATTAAACTGCTGTAGGTTTAGGTTGAGTTATTTGCATATCCATACAAAAGATAAGACTTCAAAAAAATATCAGGGGATGAAAAGACATCCAATCTCAGCGGGGGAGACAGAACAGAAACCCCAACGGGCTTACAGAAACAAGTGACTAAAGAAAACTGAAAACCAAGATGACAAACGGATGACACGAGGGATCTGAAACACTAAGACGGAATATCGTCTTGTTTTTCATTTGGTTATTGTTGGATTCATCGAAGGGTTTGAAATGTTAGTGTCAAACACTCAGGAGCCGCAAAACAAATAAAAAATCAACAGAGACTTTGGTGTTTTCAGAAAATTTTAGATTGCAAGCCACAAGGATCAGTATTGTCACCTTTGTTGTCGCAAATGTATTTTACAAAAACAACCCCCCCCTGTCATAAATTGAAATACTACATCTATATTTATATGCAGAGAGAGTCTCGTGACCTTTTGACCTTTTAAAACTATTAAGAATATGCTCACAATTTATTTAGGAGGTCCAAATCATTTTGGCCATATATTAGTTATGGACCCAACCCTGTCATGTATGTATTCTCATGGTGGTTCATAAAATATCAGTGCATTTTTTTTTGCACAACAGTCATTTGAAAATTGCGTGAGCATCAATACATTTATTCTGAAAAGGTTAATTCAAAAATCATGTTACGTCTTAAAAAGTGTACTGTGGTGTATATGATGTACGTCTTAAGAGAACGGTTGACTCGGTACACGTGTCATTAACCCCTAGGTTCATTTTGCGCCGGAATTGTCCTTTAAATGTACTGTGGTGTGTATGATGTACGTCTTAAATGTACTGTGTTGTGTTGCACTTTGGGATATAACCCGGGCTCGATGCTAATTTTTTTAATGCCCTTAAAAAGTTCTAAATAATGATTTTTTTAAAAATGTTCTAGTGAATAGTTCCACTGCAACCACAAGACACCATCAAATTGGGTTTCAAAGAAAGAACTAAAAAATGTCAAGTGTCACCACACTGACATTTAGGAGTGCATAAAGAACTTTAGGGTTAGGGTTTAGGGTTAGGGTTAGGGTTTAGGGTTAGGTGTGTTCGGATCCCAGAAGCCTCCCCACGCGTCCGATGACTACGTGGTTGAAATGGAGACTAACGGTGTGCACGGGCCTAACCCTAACGTTAGGTTATTCCCTAGGGCTGGGCAATCATTTTAAATGATAATTTATCATCTTTCAATGGACTCATTTCGTGATATCGTGATATACAGTTACGTTGTCTAAATTGATAAAAACAAGCACATTCTAACGCTAATTTTCTCAGAAAATCTGCATTGTGAGGGGAATATTTGGAGGAATGCAGATTTGTTTTAACGTCACACTGTTTTTGTGCATGCATGTTAACATAGTCAGTATATAGCTGGAAAGAAATATAGATTTTTTTCTCTCCATAATTTCACTGTTTACCACATTATTGATGATAATTTATCTAAAATCTCATTGTAAAATCTTTTTTGTGAAAGCACCGACTGTAAACCCTACACTATCGTTGCAATATCGCTATTGATGTACTTGGTCAAGAATATCGTGATATCTGATTTTCTCCATATCGCCCGGCCCTATTATTTGCACACATGCTCCTTTTATTGGCACGCTCGCACTGTCTCACCCTGGATATACCAGGACTCCTCATGACTACAGTAAAGGAGGAAGCCATGTGAAATGCAAATGGCCTCACAGTACACATACTGTGTACAACAGGTGGAGTTACATTAAAGTACCATGCGTCTTCATAATGCTTTCTCTCTCTCTTTCTCCCCCAGCGGCTGTGACCAGTTTGTGGACTGGACCGGAGGACAGCTACATCAGGTAGGACCCATTAAACTAGGAAGGAACCCCTGTCTGCTTTGCACATTTTAGCTCCAGCCCAAAAACTGATAGAGAAGTCATAAGTAGGTAGTTGGTTGTTTAGAGACAGTGTTGTGTTGGAGGAATTAAATTAGTTTCACAGTTTAATGCTGCAGACGGAGTGTCGGTATGCCAGCTGTAGTAAAACAGGCATAATCCATGAATCAGGAGAGATTGGGATGCATTTAACTGTTCCCAATATGTAAGAATATGCACAGTTCTGCCAGCCTCTTTTAACAAAGATGACAGGAGTCACCATGATGAAAACATCGACTTTCATTTTTTTTTTTTTACAACAATTTATAACAATGTTTTAGCCTGGTTGACACCAGACCCACTCTCAGGTCTGGGCAAGGTTCATTTGCAGCACATTTCCAAAGGGGCGTCACCAACGGACGCCGCTCAACGGCCTCTGGGCGCAACTGGCTAGTCCTTCAACCAATCAGACCAACGATCTGGGTGACGTAGCAGCGACAGCGGCATCAACGGGTCGCTGCGCTTCGGTGGCCGCCATGTTGAATGTAAACAAAAAGCTGCTTGGTCGCTTCTCTATCGTCTCCCTCAACGGTTGTGATTGGTGCCTCGATTTGGAAAAATTGGAAATGGGCTTGAATGGGCTCATGGCCGGACGGACTTGCAGAGCAAATCTCTAATTTAATATTAGGACATTTAATATTCCTATTAATAATAGGAAACAAAAAAATCTTTTTTTAATAAGCAGCTTTTAATAATTTAGCGTTATAATGTTTTGTGATATGTCGAGATAAAGTGATTCGTTGTTATAACAAATATAATCTTCATAGACACATGGATGTAGGTTTTGGTGTCGGAAGTGTTCGGTTTTCCGTTTGTAGTCAGTTTGTAGTCCGTGTATTCTTGACCAATCGCATTTGAGCGGGCTTTGGTTGCATGCAGATTAACGGTCCGTGTGGAGAGCAAAAGAGGCGGAACGCATTGACTGAAATGCAATCTCGGAACCCATCACCTGGCGACGATTTAGCTTTTTATTAGCTTTTTTTAAATAGAGATTGTAAAACAGTCTGGTCGTAGACGTTGTCTCCCAACTCCATTCTCACGTCTCAAGTTGCCAATTGGACTGTAAACAATGAACAGCGCACGGAAGCAGCGCTATCCGTTATCCGGATATCTGCTGGCTACACTGGAACCCCCCGAAATATTGACTGTTGCCCCCAGAGGCTAAATCGTTTAGCCGATAGCCGACGGGAGCTGAGATTGTAACCAAAACAAACCCAAAAAAACCTGAAAAATCTGGTACATGTATGTAGTATTAACAAGAAAAATGGGCCATGATAACATAAAATGAACACATAACAAACTAATAATGAATAAAATATAGTTTCTATCATGGTGGCAGCCATATGCTATACAGTAGGCTTTTGTGTTGGAGCTAGAATAACAGAAGTGCCCGACGACACACCGACCACATGCGTGTAATCATTTCTTAGGTTTTGTTGTCTCATTGCCAAGAAACTGTTTAGTCATTTCAACATGACGAATGATGAAATGATGACATGGTCATGAAAAAACATTGTGATATCTTATAAAGCAGCTGACAAAATAGTTATTCTGAGCAAACAGCTTATTACAGTCAGCTGACTTTATAGGATGGGGTTCTTAATTAATCCTTAAGAAATCCTGAGAAAGTTTGTTTTGTCATGAACAGGACTCTGTAACGAGTAACTAAAATCTTGGGTCCTGCCCCTTCTGATCGGTTGCTTTTTCTAAACCACAAAGTGAACCGGCTCACCTGTTAAATATTGACACTGGTGAAAAATCCTGGTCCTTAATGCAGATTTGATTCCTGAGCTTGTACAGCTGCCACCGCTGTATTTAAAAAAAACCCCAAAAAAAACAATGTAGAATTCCAGGTTGAAAATAAGCTTTTTAAACTTCACGGAGCAACGCATTCTCATGAATTTATGCACACCAATTCGTAGGATGTCTTACAAAACTAGGCATCGGCCGGCTACAGAGCTCTGTGAGTGAGCAAAACTGGCGAGGTCAAGGGTCAGAGAGGTCTGAGCATTTTAAAAACGAGTATATGAAAGCACTACCATCCCCCACAACGATCACCAAGGATCATGTCGGTGAGAAGGGACACATTGCGTTTTGAATCACAAAAGAGAGAACAGAGAAAGTAGAAGTGGCAGAATGAAGCGACAGATAAAGAGAAATGGACTGTTACAGCAGCGACTATAAACAGATGTAGGATTAAACATGAAGAACGATGTGTGTAATGGCTGCTGTGCTGAAGATTAGGCTTGAAAAAACGGACGGATGCAAGAAAGAGGAAAAGTGATGTTGTGAAGTCTGGTCTTTGGCTCTTTTTGCTTTTGAAATGCGTGATGGCTGCAGAAGAATCAGCGTTGTGTGTGTGTGTGTGTGTGTGTGTGTGTTTGTGTGTTTGTGTTAGTGTGTGAGCAATGTCACTTCCTGTTCCTGTGAAACAGGCGGCTTCGTATTGAAGGCGCGATGAACTATGTCATGCAAACACCCTCGGTCTCTCTCTTTCTGTCTCCCCCTCGCTCTCATATCATGCCCGCTTCCTTGTTCTCATTCACAACTGTGTGTGTGTGTGTCTGTGTGTGTGTGTGTGTATGTGTGTGTGTGTGTGTGTGTGTTGTTGACTCAAGACAATGCACAGAAATAGATCATGTAAAGCCCAGATTACTATCTGCACCTCACAGACAAACGTGGGGTTTTAAACTTCATACCGCGTCATCTCTGTCACACACACACACACACACACACACACACACACACACACACACACACACACACACACACACACACACACACACACACACACACACACAGGATGTGCGTCAGCAGTGTTTGCAGACACATGGTGTAAAATTCATATGTTGTGTGTGTGTGTGTGTGTTAGGTGGGTTATGAGGACACAGCCTAGAAGGTGACAATTGTCAACGGCTGCTCCAAACTGAGACAAGCTGCTCAGGCAGACAGAGAGAGAAAGTATGTCTTCATGCCAACAAGTCATCCAAGTTAAACAAAGAAATGCGTCGTCTGTCCGTGCCGTCTAGGACGACACATCCAGGCGTTGTCGAATCATCCGGATGACATTATTTGTCTGTTGCTTCCAAAACTGTCAAATCCCAGTTGAAAAGTAATCTGTTTTATGATGTGACACTTTGGTTAAGGTTTGGTTAGGTTTAGGCACAAACACAACTTGGTAAAGTTTGTCCATCCCCAAACTTTACCAAGTTGTTTTTGGTTTGGGTTAAAATAAGTTTAGGGGACCTTCGTGGTCATGGTTACAGTCAAAAACAAAGTGGTTAGCGTTAGGGAAAGGTCGCGGCCGTGCTTTAAAACAATGTTTTGTTGATCCAGCCAACCCAGGCCCCAGTGGTGGAGTCTAATGTATTGTAGTGGGTATACTGTACTGTAAATGTATGTATGTATGTATGTATGTGTATATATATATATATATATATATATATATAGCTTGCGAGCTGGAAAAACCAAACTCTGTTCAGGCCAATCACATCGTGTATAGAGTCGGTGGGCGGGCTTATGGCTGCTGCTGCCGGGAACAACGGTCTTCTGGAAGACTTGGAGTTCAGCTTTTCTTTGAGAAAAGAACAAAGAACGGCACTGAAGTCATTCTTAAAAAAGGAAGATGTGTTCGGAGTTTTGCCGACTAGCTTCGCTATCTCCTTCGTGGCTCTGGTTGGTTGTAGCTCTATCCTATTGCGTGCAGAGGGAATTTGAAAGACAACCGTTTGTCACGCGCCTCGGATTGAGCTCCGTCAGTGGTTCCCAGACCCAACATCTGGATGTGGGTCTGGCTTGTCAGGCTAGTTATTTAGCCTTTGCGAAGAAAAAAACACAGATGACAATTCAAAATATATCTAATCTATAATGCAGAGTATGTTGTTACATGTCATTGTGCATTTTTAAGTGGGTATATGGAAATCCTGGAGCTTTTTTAGCAGGTATACTGCGTATACCTGCGTATCACGTAGACTACATCACTGCCAGGCCCCCAGGAAGTGAGTCGGGCTTTGAAGCCAATTTGACATAATGGCAAAACAGTGCAATTACAACTATGTATTTTCTAGCACTCCTTCCATTTCCCTAAGTGGCTTTGCCACTTGTCAGGCCGCCATTGTAAATAAGAACCTGTACTTAATAACTTGCCTGTAAAAAAAAAGAAAATAAATAAAAAGAAAATACTCCCAGCCTGTCATGTAATGCAATGGGGCCCAAAAAGACTGTTTCCCATAGACTTAGATAGAGAAAGAGACGTCTGTAAATCAGTGGATAATTTGATCCATTTGGTCCAATAACTTTTACAAGGTCTAGAAGAGCCACACAATTAAAAATAATTGAATCCCTATTCAAATTAGCGAGCGATAAAGCAGAAGTAGCCAGCTCGGCCAGCGGGGGGCTCGAGTGCGCCTGCTCTATGGGCTCCATGGTGCGGAAGCAGCACCGATCGTCAGGGGAAGTTCATACTTTGAAGTTGAAGTTTTTTGGCTGGCAGTGTTGCGCCACTGAGCAACTCTCATAGGAACAAACGGGGCTCTGCCTTGAATGCTGTATCCAGGTTGAATTCATACATCCATGATGCATCCAACCTTTACTCTGTGTGGCTTCTGTCGCTCTGTCACAACATCACATTACGGATAAAACTGACTAAATGAAGCACGTCACTGACAAATAGCTGAAATATAACTAAATGAAGTGAAATAACAAGAAATACAAGAGAGAGGGAGAGAGAGGGAGAGAGATGGAGGACCAAATGGATGCGGGACGCCATGGTAACAGCAGAGTCGGTACATTTAAGAGGTACACTGAAAATAAAGAAAACACTCACATCAGTCCCTGTTCTTCATTGATGGGCTAAAATCGACCAGAAAGTGAACTGAAACACACTTAGACACACACACAAACACACACACACACACACACACACACACACACACACACACACACACACACACACACACACACACACACACACAAACACATACACTCTCTCTCTCATTCACTTCCACACAATAGTATGTTCAAGTGAAAAAAATGCAGAAGGTAAAGAGGAAAGAGTGTATGTCCTGTTGCCATGGTGACCACGGCTCGGTGCGAAGGATGCAAGCTGTGCCCTTGACGGCTGTGCACACACACACACACACACACACACACACACACACACACACACACAAAGGGCAGAATGATGATCATTGACTAACAGCTGTGTCCAAATGAATGGCCTTTGGGTGAGCATCTTCTCTCTCCTAAACTCTGTGTGTGTGTGTGTGTGTGTGTGCGTGTGCGTGCGTGCATGTGTGCGAACTTGTGTGCCAGCGAGCGCACATGCCACAAGTGAGATAACAGAGCGGCAGAATTTAAATAGCATTATGGGATATGACTGTTGCCGAGACAACAGCAGTTACTTTGGTTCCCATTTCCTCCAGGTAACCAGAAGTCCACTGGCCTCTTTGTTTGTGCATTCAAATCACATGGAAAGTTGTGTGTGTGTCCGTGTGTGTGTGTGTGTGTGTGTGTGTGTGTGTGTGTGTGTGTTTGTGTGTGCGTGTGTGCAATAAGGAGCTTTGGTTTCGCTTCCGCCTCGTTCCTCATGCAAATGACGGCTTTGTTGCTTCTGCAGCCTGCACACTTCCTGTCCATGCTCTGTGAGTGTTTGTGTGTGTGTGAGAGAGACCGTACTGCACAATGTACAAGTGGTTGAGTGTGTACATTTCTGCATTTATATGTGTGTGTTTTATACAGTATATGTGTGTTTAATCTATGTGTATGTATGTGCGTTTGCATTCCTTTAGGCAGACTGTACGTCTGTTGTAATTTGGTGCACAAACATTTGCTAATAAGCGCTAAACTCAAAGTACAGCGGAGGATGAAGGGGATGTCAGGGGATGTATTTTTGCAGTGTTTTGGACATTACACGAACGTATAGACCTTTTTCACGGCAGACATGTTGACGTGTCATAGTAGGAAAAGCACAGGTGTATTCAAAACCATTAATGATTTGATCATTAATGTCAACTTGACCTGTTGCGGTGGAAACGCTTCCGCTTTCACGCACGGTCAGAGCGTCACCTGTGGCTGCGGCGTGACGCGGAGACCCATCAGCTGAAGGGCCATTCAGAGAAAGACAGGATGTCTGTGGGAGGAGGGATGGAGTGATGAATGGAGGAAGGACAGGGTCAAGGGAGGGAAGGAGGGATTGTAATCAGGCGCCCTCGCCTCCTCTGTCATCTCTCGTCTTTTCTCCTCTTCCATCCCTTTCAGCATCCTTCACTTTGTCATATTTCCTTTCCTCTCCTCCTCTCAGCTAACCTCTCACCTATTTTGTACTCCCCTTTTATCCTTTTCTTCTTCCGTGGTCTTCTTTTTTTCAACCTTCCCGTCCTCCTCCTGTTTTACTCCCACATCCCTCCATCCCGTCTTCCTTGTCTGCTTTCTCCCTAAATCTTCCTTCACACCTCCTCCTTATTTCCCTCTGCCCTCTGTTTGCTCCATCATCGCGTCCTTCCCTCTTCAGCTCCCCCCACACCCCCCTCTCCCCCCGTGTGCCACTTCCCCTTGCCTTTATCTTTAATCACTCCCTCCATCCCTCCACGATCTCCTCTGCCAGGGAGAAACAGGTGGCTCGCCTCTGCTGGCGCCACTTGGTGGCTTCCTGCCCGAAACAGAGAGAGAGAGGGAGAGAGGGAGGTAGAGAGGGAGGAAAGAGAGGTAGAGAGATTGTGGCCCATGTCAGTGCCCTGGCGTGGGGCTTGTACCGTGTGACGGACGGAAGGAGGAGGAGCCGGAGGAAGTGGAGGAGGAGGATGGGAGGAGAAGTCCGACCGAAGGCTGTGATTTTCTACACTGAGGGAGAGAAAGAGAGCAGCAGGTGCTTCGGTTTGAAGGACTCGTGCAGACGCACACATGCACTCGAAGATAAGAGCCACCGAGATATTTCTGTGCCCACACCAGCATGACATCATTTCCTGTCCTCGCGCTGGAAGTCAACATTGTAAAGAGCCTGTGGTGTGTGTCTCACCCTGGTACATCAGCTATTTTTTCTATGTTAGAGAGACACTCTTTCCTTTCTCTACTGCCCTTTTTTTTTTCTAATTTACCCTCTTTTCCGGAGTGTGCTCTTATGTCTCTTTTACATGAAAAACATTTGGCAGAGTGCATTCAGCCTCTGCAGAAACAAGAGCTCCATGCCATCCCAGTGCATCCCTCCCAAATATCATGTTTAGTGCTACAGTAAAAATGTTTTTTACCAACAAATTTTCCCTTCTCTTCTCTGCTCTTTTTGTATTCTCTTCCTCTAATCTTAATCTCATGCTGCAGTTTCTAAAAATTGACATATTTGGGGGGAAACGAGGGATTGGGCTCGTTCCTGTTTAGCCACTAGGATTAGCCGCTGCTACAGTGGCTAGCGATCTCCGGAGCTAACTCCATACGCGTGGCATTAAGACTGATTAGCTGCGTGCTAGCTCACTCATACTCAGGGTATTAAGGCTTAAAAAAAAACTAGCGCAGCTGGCTAGCACCTTGCGTCTCCCGTCTGTCAGGGGATTACCGCATGCTAATGGCGGTGGGCGCCGAGAGTGGCCTAGCGGGCTAAATATTAGCGCTTCAAAGAGGGAAAGTAAATCTGGCACGACCTGAAAACACATCCCTGCTGAATTTATTTGATGTCTGTCTTCTCTGCAGTCACAAGTGTTTAAGTGTGGAGAAATGTACGTTATACATATAATACCTGAGTGGGGGAAAATGCAAGACTAATGTCTACCCCTCCTAGACAGCTATCAGAGAGGTATACCTTTTAGCAATACATTAACCAACTGCAGAGGACTGTGGCTTTACTGGGCAGCTCCAAATTTGACTGTGTGGAACAGTAAGACTGTAAAAAGAAGCTTGCATGGCATTTAGTGGGATTTTGTTCTCCTCCTCCTCACCCTTCATCTTGTAAAACCCTTTGGAACCTGCACTGCATACACTTTCACATCCATCATGGTCGAGCTGCAAATCAAAAGCTCTTTCGCTCCAGCATTTTAGAAATTAGGGGAAGTAATTTAAGGAAAGCTCCAGCAAAAAAAATCCAAAACAGAGTTCAGAGTACTGCAAATGTAGCCAGCTTGGATTCACTGAGAATGGATTCTAGGAAATGTCAAAAAGTATCAAGAGCAAGAGAATTTACTTGCACTGTATTCAGGTCGTCTATAGGTTTTTGACGTATCTTAACTGTTTTTTTTGTGTCGTAAACATCATGTACTGGTTACAAAACCTTCCTTTTCCCGCTTTTGAGAAACCTAAATAGTTGGATATGGTGACTGTGGCATATACGCAGGTTTGTGATCCCTGTTTGCTCCGCAGTTGTATCTTCAACTTCAGTTACATAGTAAAAAATAAATAAATAGAATGCTGAATGATGCAAATATGACTTGACATGATGAAATTAAATTACCGGTGATCTTCTGAAAACTTCTGTATCTTCTGTAAAAAAATACATAACTAGGTTTCTCTCTGTTCCACGTGAACGTAAAACCAGAGAAAGTCCAAATCCAGGATGTTAGTCGACATGCAAACGCAGTCTTGTTTTAAACCGCGACCGTTACGTTTTCTGGTTCAGATATGGGGACAGAAAACGCTCCTGTGTCGTATTAAGCTGCCTACAACATGATAGGCGGCGAAACCACTCTGCGCCGGCCGTTCCATTGGTTTCCTACGGGGGGAGGTCGGTGCCGCCCAACTATGCGCTGCGCTACCCCCTGGCGTCGCTCAGCGCTCGGATTTTCCGCTTTGTGCTGCGCTCAAAGTTTAAATTATTTCAACTTTGACCTAGTTGCTGCTGACCTTTCAAAAGCGCAACCAATGAGATAACAGCATGTCGTTACCTAGCAACGAGAAATAGCTTCCTTGCCACCCTTGATGAGGAATACCTGCGCTGTGCTTTGCTCTGCGCCCTACCTAGCGGTGCGCAGAGAGCAAATCGCTTATCATGTGTAGGCGGCTTTAGAAGGTAGAAAAAACAACCTATCTGGTCGTATGGTTGCTGGGCTGTGATTATGGGGCGTGTTTCAACCGAACCACTCAACTGGATAGACCTCCAACCAATCAGAGCAACGGAGTATGTGACGTGTGTTGATCGACGCATAGTTGTCAACAGAACTCAACTGCACGCACGCTGGAAGAAGTAGAAGAAGAAGATGAGTGTAAACGATCTTTGCCGGTGTCGTAAAAACATCTTTCCGATCGACAAATGCCTTGATCGCGGTTCTCTGTTCCTCTTTTAAAATGAACGCGCTGTCGATATCTTCTATAACAGACGCCATGGCGGAATCTACACATCTCGATTCTCCAGCGGCAGCCATCTTTGTTGTAAACGAATTGAACCCAAGCGCTCTTTGGTGACGTGGTTGATTAGGTTACTGTTGATCATCTGTCCATCATCGTATAAAGCCCGCCCTGACAATTTGATTGGTCCAAACTGCTCTGGTTGGAGCATAGCTGCTCCACAACGGATCAAGTCCAGACCCAACTTCCCGACCTCAAATGTTGTGGGCGGGGCTAAGTTGGGCTGGCATCCAGGCTATATATTTGGAGGACTTGTCTTGGTCACGACAAGTTGACATTAAATTAGTTTGGGATGTCTTTGTAATGACAACTTGACATTAACCAGGATGACATTACCAGAGGATGTCTTTGTCATGACAACTTGACATAACATTTCTTTGGAGTGTCCTTATTAAGACAACTTAACATTAAACAGGATGACATTATGTCAACTTGTCATGACAAAGACAACTTCTGGTAATGTCACTTTGATTAATGTCAAGTTGTCATAATAGAGACGACCCAAACAATGTCAACTTGTCATGACAAAAACCGAATGACACTTAATGACAGAAGTCATAAACGTTTATGACTTGTTTATAACGTTTATGACACGTTCATGACAGTGTCATGTCATAGTTATGACAGTGTCATGTCATGTGTCTGAATTTCTTAATGCAACAACCGTCTCAGTGGATTTACAGCCACTGCAGTACAGAGCTGCTTATGCGGAAAAACAAACTGGACTTTTGAAATTCATCGTCTTCTACAAACAACAGCTCCACATCCAAATGGTGACGTTTCATTTCAAACCTATATTTTCCCATCCAACAGTTAAAGTGTTACACATCATGTCGGGAGAGATTTGACACGTTAGCTCGTGCATTATCCCTCACTTTTCTTACTGTCAGACTTTTCCCCCCTCACTCTCTATCTCTGACTCCCTCGCTCCTTTCATCCCTCTGAATGTTTCTCTACTTCCATCCCTCCCTCTGTCCCTTCGCCTCCTGTTTCATCCTCCACTCACTCTGATCCCCCCCGTCTCTTTCCTCCTCCCCTTCAAAGCTCTGTCTACATGTCTCTGGATTCAATCCTCCCCTCCCTTTCACCCCCCCCTCTGCTCTCCTCCCTTCTCTCCTCTGTTCTCGTCCTGTCTCGACTCGTCTCTTCCCAGTCTGTCTCTCCTCTTTCCTCTCCCTTCGTCTCCTCTTCCGGTTTTGCTTCTTGTTTCCTGTTTACTTTATTTGTCGTTCTTCTTACTGCTTGTCTTTGCCCTTTTCTGCTCCTTCTTTATTGTCCCCATATCTCTTTCTCTCCTCTCCACCTTAAATTCCTCTTCTTTTCCTTTCTGATACTCTCACTCAGCCTCCTAATCTGTCGTCCCATCCCTCTTCTCATGAACGTTCCTCCTGTCTTTCTTCCTCTCCTCTCCTTTACTGTTTCCCTCTCCTCCTCCCTTTTTCTCCTTCTTCCATTTCCTCCTTCCAGTCCTTCTCTTTTCATCTCCCTTTTCTCTTCTCCTTTTCGTCCTCTGGATTGGTTCTCCCCTCCCCACTGCTTCCTTTTCTTCTGTCCTTAAATCTAATCTCCGCTCCTTTTTTAATTTATACCTCCTGCTTTTCTCTGGCTTTGGTTCTTCTTTTCTCCTCCTCTCCTGTTGTTTCCTCTCCTCTCTTTGGTTCTTTATTTCCCCTCCCTTTTATACTTTTCATCTCACCTAATCTCGTGTCCTTTTTATCTTCCCTTCTCCTGTTTTCCTCTCTCATCCTTTCGTCTTCTTGCCTCTCCTCATCTCTTTCATCCCGATGTGCCAAAAGAAACCAGAAAACTCAAAACAGATCCTCCTTTTTTCTCACTCAGCTGTCAGCCGTACGATCTCTCTCTCTCTCTCTCTCTCTCTCTCTCTCTCTCTCTCTCTCTCTCTCTCTCTCTCTCCAGCTTCAGTCTCTTAACTGACAAATTAGAAGACACTTAGATATATTCACTGTTTGTTTTGAAAGTGTGTACCTGACGTGTGTTTCCATGCTGTGACACACACACACACACACACACACACACACACACACTCACACGGTGTCAGTGACAGGACTTGGCTAATAACGTGATGTTAGACTTCTCTAACTTAAACTACATAGGAGGATCAGCAGCAGCTGTCAGCCATGCGTGTGCGTGTGTGTGTGTGTTTGTGTATTTGTGTGTGTCTGATCTCTTGTTAGACTGCCCTAATGTGTGTGTGTGTGTGTGTGTGTGTGTGTGTGTGTGTGTGATCTCTTGTTAGACTGCCTTAATGTCATCAGTACATTTCTAATTCCCACTGGATGTTAGATGCAGAGACGTTGAGCTGAGGGCCAGAAATATCTATGCAAATATATTCCGATAAATCTCGTTTTTTTTTTGATTTTTTGAACATTGATTGTTTTTTTTCGTCTGCTATTTCACCACTAAATTCATTCCTGAGACTGTTTTATGCGAGAAATTAACGGTGTACAGTTTGAATATGGTCAGTTTTACAAAAATGTATGGCCAATTGCACATTTGCTCCGATATGTTGTCGGACTTGGAAGCTCCAGTCTTAGGTGACAGCCAGCTGGCGGTGGCCGGGATCGCTTGCTTACTGGTCGGCCAGTAATACTCACAGCCCCCCCTGTCAGCTGGAAGTGGTTTCAGACCCCCCCACCAGCCGTTGGGCCACGCCTCCTCATTTAAATTGACACCTGTCACTTCTAAATGAAAAGCTTAATGTTAAATCGAAATGTAAAAGGTGAATCTTAAAATGTCAATGTCAAATGTAATACGTAAAATTCAAAAGATAACATGTCAAATTGAAAATTGAAAATTATAAAGGCTAAAATAAAATGATTTCTTTTTTTCTATTTGAGATTTTAATTTCAGTATTTCCATTTAAGCTTTTACATTTCACATTTAATTATGGCATGATTTTTCCTAGTAGCGTAGTAAAATAATACTATTTTTAATTTGATCTTGCTTCGTTTTCTCTTTGGACTTTCAGTTTGAATTATGAATAAATATATCCTCCATAGGTTACGGAGATGAACATTTTACTTTGCAATGACCAAAGTCTGTCGACTCTTAAACACATTCCAGCGTTAGCAAAAGAATCGGCATCCTGTGGATGTCGTGTCTCTGACTGTGCAGCATTCAGGCATTTTATAGTTTTTACAACATTGATGTGTTTTTGAGTATGAAATCAGATGCCTTTGACAGCTTTGTGTCTCTATTTTGCTACTTAACTCTGTTGACACTGGCAGGCTGTAGCGTTGCAGATATACAGAGTATAGGATTCCGCTCAGGCCCTTAATTCATGTATGTATACACAGATTTGCATACGCAGAGACCTTATATACAGTCTATGGCAGCGACACACTTACAAACACACACACACACACACACACACACACACACACACACACACACACACACACACAGATACATACACAGTGTGTGCTGTACATGAACCCATTCACAGTTGGTCTTCACTCTCTTCACCAAACCAAACACTGTAATTTATCCCCCTCTCTCTCTCAGTCTGACCTCAGGCCGTTAAAGGTTTCCCGTTGGGTTTGTGGCGGGCAGAAATGTCAGAGCTGTGGATTCCAGCGGCGGGCAGAGAGCTGCTGTGTGGTGGCTTATTGCTATGCTATATGTGTTATGTTTCTGTCCGTGGGGTGCTGCTTTTTTTTAGGCAGCATGTAAGTGTACAGTACGCTGAAGTGAAGGCTGCTTGGGCCTGAGGATCTGAACTGATCTGAGCTGAACTGATCTGAGCTGAGCTGAGCTGAGGGATTCTGGAAAGACGAGAAGAATCTTTCCCACCTGTAGGGTTTGCTTTGGGAACGGATGCTACGAGACTCTTAAATCCTCATAACATCAACAACAACTAAAACACGTCGAAGGATATTACAGATCACTTGCGTGTCTTGGTTTAAGATCTGCAATGGGACAAAGATGGAGCATCACACAGTTTAAATAAAAATACACCTTAAACCACAGCTTAAACTGACGAAATAGTCTCAGCACAGGGCAATGCATTCCCACCTACGGCTTCATATGATATCGTACGAAAACCTTACGCACAACAAATCGTATGATATCGTACAAAATGATGGCGAGTGCCGGCTAGTCCCCTGACGGCCGGTCACATGACAGTTAAGTTAAGCAGTCTTTGCAGTTGAGTTTAGCCAACAAAAGGTGAGTGTCATTCGGCGACGACAGTTACATTTGGCCACAAAAACAACTAGTTAACATTAGAAAAAAGATTGTGGTTAGGGTTAGCAATAAAAGTAGTGCTCAAAGGACAATTCTGGCGCAAAATGAACCTAGGGGTTAATAACACGTGTACCGAGTCGACTGTTCTCTGGGATATGTTTTCATGCTAATCGAATGTGACCAGTTTTAGCGCAAACTGCTAATTAGCTTATGAAGCTGGTCGTCGGGGCACGCGGAAGTAAAAACAAGGCTCATAATAGCACCACACTCCAACGGTAGCACCTTGTTAGTGGTATAGAAATAGCGATTTCTTTTTAGTCCGTGTGCCCCGACGACTAGCTTCATAAGCTAATTAGCGGTTTGCGCTAAAACCGGTCACACTCCATTAGCATGAAAACAAGTCCCAGAGAACAGTCGACTCGGTACACGTGTTATTAGCAGAGAACGGTCGGTTAATGTGTTATTAACCCCTAGGTTCATTTTGCAATTGTCCTTTAACTTCTTCAAGTTCAAAAACTAGAAGAAAAAGCCCCTGTGTTTCGGATCTTCGCGGCCTTACACAGCGGCAGTCAGCGTGGCGCATACGATAATAAATACGTGGAATACATACGGATTACATTGCAGGAGTGCATTTCCTTTTGTAGGCATATGTACGAATTGTTCGTGAGAACAGTCTGCCCAGGGTCCATTTTCTGGAGCTGTTCTGGAGCTTTTGATCATATCAAACAACCATCATCAGCAGATGGAGTTTTGAAACTAATATTAGAAACACCACCCAAAATGGTCTGCTAAAAATAGTGTTTAAGTAGACTACATGGGGGGGGGGGGAATGGGTGTTTTTATCTATTAAAACAACCAACATAAATCTCATAGTGAAACTGGAGGCTAGTTCACAAGTTCACACAATATAACATTTGGACATCTGTGCAATTTGAATGGCTGCCTGTGATTCTGTGTAGGGAAAAAAAAGCATACAAAAATAGAGGCGGTTGTGTGGATGGATAGATTTGTAGAAATCAAAGGGAACCGGTTCCACGACGAGTGACGGGCAACTAAAACGCTCCTGAAAGCCTTCCACTAACGTCTGGCGGTGTGGATTACTCTCAAACCCAGAGGATGTGACATCATGTCCAGATGTTTCCAGCAGCTACACTGGAGCTCAGAATCAAAGAGCCAGCGCTTCTTTCCCAAGCTGCCATTTTGTAATCGTACAGGGAGGAATCCATGATGGAGGAGGAAACTTGAGAAAAAAAAAAAAAAAAAAAAGTCTCCCATCACTTTCATTTTCTCTACCTAGGAACAATGGAAAGTAATTCTGGGAAATGTAGGGGAAAAAACACACCCACACGCCTCTCCATCCAGGATCTCACCAACTTCTGAGCCTTTTTGGGGCCTTTTTTTTTTTTTTTTTTAGCACAAATTGCAAACATGTTTGTTTTGGTAGCAGAACACGCAACTGTTTGCATTGTCGCTGGATTCACGGGTCGTCTATACAGCCAAAGCTCAAGTGGTTACTGCCCAGTGGCTCAGCGCCTTGTCTGGTGTATTCATGCTCCTTCCTGACTGTCAAAGACTAAACAAATCTGTGCAAGTTGGTGCAAACAAAACAAAAATAACAAACAACAATAACAAAATAACCTTCTGTGACGGACTGAGCATTGAAGATTGAGTCTGAACTTTGGTAGTCAGAAGGTTACGTTTAGAAAAGCAGGCTTAATATTTAGTTGGAGGTTGCTGGTTTGAATCCCAGTAAATTGTGGTGTTACCGGAGAGCTGCTAGGTAGAAGTCTGTCTGTTAACACAAATCTGAAACTGTAACATTTTGTTGTATTTAGCTTCCAGGGAAACAATGCTTCTTTTTGGTTTCTTTTCTTTCATCCTCCTTTTTCCTCTCCTTTCCTCTCCTCTCCTCTCCTCTCCTCTCCTGGTAGTGTAGAGCCAGTTCTGGTTCTGGAAGGACTGGTTAAGGCCCAATTGGGGGTGGAACATTCCTACTACCAATTGATGGACAATTTGAGTTGTTTGTGGGCTGCAGGGGGGGGTGTTATGCTCTGTGGGGGAGGATGGAGAGTTGGTGGTTCATTTTTTATTATAAAAAACACATAATTGTTTGATAGGTTTTTATTTTTTTATTTATATATATTTTTTAGGTTTTTCTTTGTCTTGTATTTTTTTTGTTTTTGATTTCTGTGATTATGAACCTTCTCTAAAAATGGTCCAATAAGGGGACTTTGAAAACAAAAACCTCTCCTCTCCTGTCCTCTCTCGTCTCGTCTCCTCTCCTCTCTTGTCTCTCCTCTCCTCTCCTCTCTTGTCTCTCCTCTCCTCTCTTGTCTCTCCTCTCCTCTCCTCTCTTGTCTCTCCTCTCCTCTCTTGTCTCTCCTCTCCTCTCCTCTCTTGTCTCTCCTCTCCTCTCTTGTCTCTCCTCTCCTCTCCTCTCCTCTCCTCTCCTCTCCTCTCCTCTCTTGTCTCTCCTCTCCTCTCTTGTCTCTCCTCTCCTCTCCTCTCCTCTCCTCTCCTCTCCTCTCTTGTCTCTCCTCTCCTCTCCTCTCTTGTCTCTCCTCTCCTCTGCTCTCCTCTCCTCTCCTCTCCTCTCTTGTCTCTCCTCTCCTCTCGTGTCTCTCCTCTCCTCTCCTCTCCTCTCTTGTCTCTCCTCTCTTGTCTCTCCTCTCTTGTCTCTCCTCTCCTCTCCTCTCCTTTGTCTCTCCTCTCTTGTCTCTCCTCTCCTCTCTTGTCTCTCCTCTCCTCTCCTCTCTTGTCTCTCCTCTCCTCTCTTGTCTCTCCTCTCCTCTCTTCTCCTCTTTTGTCTCTCCTCTCCTCTCCTCCTGTTTCTCAGATGCTGCTCAGGGCCAGAGGAGTTATATTTAGCTCTCCTCTCTTCCTTCTTTCCCTCTGTTTCTGTGTTTTGCCCCTGCAAAGATGGCTTCATTAGCCATAGACCTCAGCATGAAAACACACACACACACACACACACACACACACACACACACACACACACTGGGGTATGGCAGGGGATGGAGTCTGTTACGTAAGAGCCTCTGTTATATAATTTGATGCATATTTGATGCTGAATGGCGCAGTGGCGATGTAGAATGGTGTGTGTGTGCGTGTGTGTGTGTGTGTGTAAAACCTGATTTTTATAGTTTGGCCTCTCTTTGCCCTCCCCGAGCTGTTGCGTCAAAGGGAAACCAAAAGGTGTTAGTTAAACAGTTAGGCACACAGAACTACTGTGTGTGTGTGTGCGTCTCGTTTTTTAAAATCTCAACATACCTCATATCTCAGAGTTAGAAGAAACGTCTTCTAACTCGTCTGCGTCTCCTTTTATCTTCATTTTCTCCTCTGCGATCGATATCAACCTAATCACGGGAATCAATGAAGGTTAATGTCTTTTACCTGGAATCGCCTCATCAGTGCATCTCACAGGAAGAAGCCTCATTATGTAGCACGTGCAGGAGGAAGGGCCGCAGACATTTCATTTTAGAGTTTTCAACTTTGTGCTAACGTGCAGCGCTGCAGCTGCTTTAAGGAATTGTATCTACTTTGAAGGCAGTAGTCTGCAGTACAAACAGCATGTTAGTCTATAATCCACAGGCATCAGGGGCAGAGGGGAGTGGGTATCTCAGACGCCCCATATCTTTTAGGCAGACTTTACTGTCTTACAGAGGGTTCTAAAACTAGATATTGGTATCATATGAAATTGAATAAAGCTCTAAAGTTAAACTGTAAGACATTTTTCTTTTCTTTTCTATTAGGTTAACTGTTATTCCAAAAACGGAAAATTCTGTAGATTTACATTGTATCCTCTGTACCTTTTAAGCGGACATTTCTGTTAATCCCAAAATCAGAATACGGAAAAACACCTGTGAATCATTACAGAAAATGTCTTCATATTAACACAACATATTAGCCCGTATTTCTACGGACTTTTCTAACAGTGTAGGCTAGTTTTTGGCGAGGGAAAAACTGACATGGCCATTTTTCAACGGGGTCCTTTGACCTCTCAACTCCAGATATAGATATAGTGGTGCTCATACGTTTATGAACCCATGCTAAAGTTGACTAAAAAGAGGAATAAAAAAAAATCATCTTTTGGAAATTGATCTTAATGCCTTAATTAAAAAAAAAAAAAAGAGGAAAAATCCAACCCTTAAGGACACCAATTTTCTTGTGAATGAATAATGTATCGTAAATAAATAAATGTTCTTCCTTAAAATACAGGGGGCATAAGTAAGTACACCCCTATGTTAAATTCCCATAGAGGCAGGCAGACTTTTACTTTGAAAGGCCAGTTATTTCATGGATCCTGATACAGGTCCCTTGGCCTTTGGAATTAAAATAGCCCCCCCCACATCATCACATACCCTTCACCATACCTAGAGACTGGCATGGGGTACTTTACATAAGATCATCTCTCAATGCAAATCAAACCAGCTATTAGGCTAACTGACATAAAACCATGCCAGTCTCTAGGTATGGTGAAGGGTATGTGATGATGTGGGGGGGCTATTTTAATTCCAAAGGCCAAGGGAGCTTTATCAGGATCATAGTATCCTGGATCCATGAAATAACTGGCCTTTCAAAATAAAAGTCTGCCTGCCTCTAAGGGAATTTAACATAGGGGTGTACTGACTTATGCCCCCTGTATTTTAAGGAAGAACATTTATTTATTGACGATACATTATTCATTCACAAATAAAATTGGTGTCCTTAAAGGTTGGATTTTTCCTCATTTTTTTTAATTAAGGCATTACGATCAATTTGTAAAAGATGATTTTTAGCATGGGTTCATAAACTTATGAGCACCACTGTAATTGTAAATGGGTTCTATAGGTACTTCCCTTTACAGACGTGCACACTTTATGATAATCAAATGCAGTGTTTCTTTGGCAACTCTTATGTTTTTCACAAATAGTTTACAGATTTTTAAGCATTTTACTATCAAATTTCTTGAAAAATAGTGAAAATAGCTAGTTTAAACATAGCAACTTTATCTGGCTCTATTTTCTGCTCAGTAAAGGCCAGCAGTGGCAGCTAACACTTCCTAGAAGCAGGCCTGGCACTCTGAGGTTGCTGGTTCAACTCCCAGTAGAGTTGCTAGCTCCCAGCAGCGCAGCGCTGGGGTTATTCTGGACAGCTCCCAGGTGGGAATGCGTGGAATTCCACCCCCCCCTCAGACATTTCCGAGCCATCTAAATGAAGCTTTTTACCGTCACGCTTCGAGTTTTCCGGGTTTCTGGGTCCCTTATCCTCGTTTGGCTGGTAAACAACCTGTTGTGGTTCTGTCGGGAAGCAGAGGGTGACTCGTCAGCTTCTAGCACTCCTTCATTTGTTTGTTTTTTCCTTTTCTTTAATTTCCCGCGGGGGGAAGTAAGTCACAGCGAGGTCGGATTCTGCCAAACCGAAGCAGCTGAAATGGAAAAAAACAAAAACCCCGA
>NC_135872.1:3922827-3925327 GCF_031162955.1 Sander vitreus | reverse complement strand
GTGGGGGCTTGTAACGGCGACCAAAGACAAACGGCCTCCATTCAGCCGGTTGATGGCGGGATCCAAATCAGGTTACGCTCAACCTCTTCCATCTTAACCTGAACACTACATATCTGCTCTGCAAATCACTCTGTTAGTTTGTTTGAAGTCGTAAACTGTTTGTCGCTCCTAGCAGTGATGTTTCAGCGCGTGTGCTCATGGCGGTCACGTTTTCAAAGGCTGAAACCTGAGTTCTGTAGCTGTTTCTGTTGTTGCTGCTGTTGTTGAAACTGTCTTACTGACCTAGTTTCTCTGCCTCTGTTGACTCCAAACACAGCGGAAACAGAAACCACATCACTTCCTGTAGAGCAGGTAGAAGATGGCATGTGTTGAAATGATAGTTTTGATTCGGTTGGTTAGTTTGTTACTTCCTTACCCTTTTAAAACACCAGAGGCACACTATAACACAAACAAACTCACCTATCGAGGCAGCGGTAGAGCAGAAAGTCCTTCATCCTGTGAGGTAAAATCACTGTTTTTGTCAAAGGAGTCTGGTGGATTTGAAGAGAGCGATATAACCGCTTCAGTTCAGGGTTTTACGTTTAGTTAAAACAATGAGTATTGTGTCTTATCCTGAGTTCCTAAGTTCACATCATAATTTACAGTAGGGCTGTACAAATCGCAATATGGACTAGTGCAATATCCAAATCGCAGGGTGGGGGCACAATATGGGTCAAACCATTGGGAAAGAAGTATTGCGGTGCTGCAGAGATGTCCCGGCCTACAAATCCTATCCAACAGACTAAAGAAAACATATTTTTTTGGTACAGATCCTTGCAAAAATCACACTATAATCAATTACATTTTTTGAATTTTTTATATTTTTCAATGAAAATGAGAAAAATGATCATCCCCCATTTCCCCAATATCGTGAATCATATCGCAATCGCAATATCAGTCAAAAATAATCGCAATTAGATATTTCCCTCATATCGTGCAGCCCTAATTTACAGACCATAAATCTGAGAAGCGGAGCGAGAACATTAAGCACATAGACGCCTTCTACTTGTGTTTTCGAGTAGGAGATGTGAGGAATTGTTGCTCCTGATTGGCAAAAAAACTGGAGATGTGTCAACAAAACTAAAATCTAACTGAAACGGAAGGAGTCTCTGTGTGTCTGTCTGTCAATTGTTCCCATTTTTGCCAACATAAGACAAACGCACCAAGACGTTACAACATTAGATCCAGAGGGGTGTCGAGGCCTTATGGGAGCTGTGGTTTTTGAACGATAACACTTATTATCCCACCACCGTGTTGATGACAGCGGTGTTCAAGTCATCTGCCGTAGGTTTTGCATCCATCCCACACTGGCAGTTGACGTCTCTTTCTTCCTTGATCTCTTCTTCCGTTCCCTCTCGCTCCGTCCCAGTGGTGTGTGATAACAAGGTGGATTATTTGATTTCAGACTGAGAGCAATCCAGATATGATCAAGTATTTATGTAAGCCGCGCTCTTAAAGCTCAGATACATACAGAGCCCTCGACTCAACAGCTGTTTCATAACCATGTGTGTGTGTGTGTGTGTGTGTGGACGCTTACGAGATAGCTTATACTCAACAATGGAGTCCTGAATTAAACATGTCCAGTTAATGCTTAGCAGATCTCTCTGGCCTTGTTAGAGGTAGTGTGTGTTCATATGTTGTCGCTCAATTTTAAAAGCATGATTTTTTTTTGCCAGTTATTTCAATTATAAGTGCTGATATAAAATGATTTAAAGCCCACAACATTCATGGTATCGTGTGAAATCAAACACTACAGTAGAATGAGTACGTAAAGATAGCAGGCTGCACATATATATATATATATATATATATATATATATATATATATATATATATATGTATATATACATATATATATATATATACGTATATAATTCGTAATTCTGTGTGTGCGGCAATACATAATACATAGAAAACTGTATATACCGCTGTTAAACCAGGCGCAGGCTGCTGAGGTCTGCAAAAACACACACACACACACACACACACACACACACACACACAGAGAGAGAGAGAGAGAGTACTTACATATCCACCCTGACCTTATGTTTGGCCCACTGTGTATATATGAATATTTGATTCATATGAAACTCATATGAAATGCATGATGTTTTGTATTCTCAGTTTACAAGATGGGCAGGACACACACACACACACACACACACACACACACACACACACACACACACACACACACACACACACATGAACAAAGAGAGACACTGTGGGCGAGACTCAAAAAGCGAGAGTAATTTATACACACAGAGATCTTTATCACACACACACACACACACACACACACACACACACACACATACAGGGACATCATGACAGGATACACAGTCTGCCACTGGTTTCACAACTGATCCACAGGTGGCGCTAATGTGCCAAGAAACATTAATGGCAGTCAAGAAGAAGAAGACGTCATATTTGTGCAGGGGGGTACGCTTCTCCTCACAAC